>NC_089830.1:3930874-3934294 GCF_035046505.1 Tiliqua scincoides | reverse complement strand
TATGGTTTATGGCAGTGTTCTTCAACTTCCTGTTTGTCTCCCAGCAGATGGAACAGGGCAGCTGCCGATAAATCACTTGGGCTGTATGTACCTCAGAGATCCCAAAGGGGTGAATGAGATGCTATTAGCCAGTATGTCATTACTCTTTGGAACTCCTTGCCACAGGATGCAGCAGTGGTGTCTGGCCTAGCATACTTTAAAAGGGGGTTGGACAGATTTATGGAGAAAACATCCATAAGAACATAAGAACAGCCCCACTGGATCAGGCCATAGGCCCACCTAGTCCAGCTTCCTGTATCTCACAGCGACCCACCAAATGCCCCAGGGAGCACACCAGGTAACAAGAGACCTGCAAGGCTTCCTGGGAATTGTAGTTAAGAACATAAGAACAGCCCCACTGGATCAGGCCATAGGCCCATCTAGTCCTGCTTCCTGTATCTCACAGCGGCCCACCAAATGCCCCAGGGAGCACACCAGATAACAAGGGACCTCATCCTGGTACCCTCCCTTGCATCTAGCCTTCTGACATAGCCCAGTTCTAAAACCAGGAGGTTGCGCATACACATCATGCACATCCATCCCAGGTTACAAGCCGTGGTGGGTAAATGCAACCTCCAGGTTTTAGAGGTGACCTATCTCTGAATGCCAGGTGCCGGGGAGTGGCAACCAGAATGCAGTTCTCTTGTTGTCCTGTGTGCTCCTTGAGGCATCTGGTGGGACACTGTGAGATACAAGAAGCTGGACTAGGTAAGCCCTTGGCCTGATCCAGCAGGGCTCCTCTTGTGTTCTATTCAACCCCCCGTTCAGACTTTTCTTTCAAAAATAGTCACTGCGTGAGAGATTTTGGAGCTGGGCGCTAGAGGGGCCCTTGGTCCACTGCCCCCCACCACAGTCCTGATCCAGAGTTCAACCATCAGTATTTGACCAAAAAAAAATGCTCCCATTGGAGCCAGCGGGGATAACGTCACCACACTCAGCCTGAGTCACGGGGTTGCCAGGCCAGATGCACCATCCCACACTTTCCGAGATTTGCAAAGCACGACCTGGTGACATCATAAGACTGCCAAGTCTTGCGAAATTGGGGAGGTGGGATCTGGTAGTGGGGCATGGACACCGGCAAAAGGTTATGGCCCAGTAACTGACTCCTGGTAAAAAGCCTCAGGTTAACCTTTGCTGAGGTTATCCAGAGTGCGATCCATATCCAGAGTCCTATCCAGATCCAGATCCTATCCAGATCCTATCCAGAGTGCGATACCATAGTCTTTCGAGACTGAAGGTTGCCAACATTCCAACCTTTGCTGATCATTTGACTGAGAAAAAGAAAAAAACTGGAGGAAAGGTCAGTTTTGGCAGCCTGGCAAAACCCTTTTGCGCCAGGTTCAGCCAACCATGGTTTAAAGACTGTCTTTTGGCCAGTTCCAGCTCTCTCTCTCACTCTCACTTAAATACCTGGAGTATTGTGTCCAGTTCTGGTCGCCGCATCTCAAAAAAGACATAGTGGAAATGGAAAAGGTGCAAAAGAGAGCGACTAAGATGATTCCTGGGCTGGGGCACCTTCCTTATGAGGAAAGGCTACGGCGTTTGGGCCTCTTCAGGCTAGAAAAGAGGCGCCTGAGGGGGGACATGATTGAGACATACAAAATTATGCAGGGGATGGACGGAGTGGATAGGGAGATGCTCTTTACACTCTCACATAATACCAGAACCAGGGGACATCCACTAAAATTGAGTGTTGGGAGAGTTAGAACAGACAAAAGAAAATATTTCTTTACTCAGCGTGTGGTTGGTCTGTGGAACTCTTTGCCACAGGATGTGGTGATGGCAATTGGCCTGGACACCTTTAAAAGGGGATTGGACAAGTTTCTGGAGGAAAAATCCATTACAGGGTACAAGCCATGATGTGTATGCGCAACCTCCTGATTTTAGAAATGGGCTATGTCAGAATGCCAGATGCAAGGGAGGGCACCAGGATGAGGTCTCTTGTTATCTGGTGTGCTCCCTGGGGCATTTGGTGGGCCGCTGTGAGATACAGGAAGCTGGACTAGATGGGCCTGAGGCCTGACCCAGTGGGGCTGTTCTTATGTTCTCATGTCATGACGAATGCACCCAAGTGCATTCTGTGAGGATCTTTCTGATGTGCTGCTAGCCTATTCCAGGCCAGCCTTTTGGGAAAAGGGTGCGGAAATGCAATTGCATGCTATCCTGTATTGCTTTAAATACCTGTCCTGTGGGATGAACTGGGCTCGGAATCAAAAACCAGTCAGCCAAAAAGAGATTGCTGAGCCCACACGTGACAGCTCCTCTCTCCCCTCCTCGTGGGCGAAAATGCTTTCTGCTCTGCCATTTGTATGCGTAGAGATGCTGACGTACACCTGACTGCAGAGTCCTAGTATTAGTTATGGAGGGACTCTAGCAAAGTGGTTTGTCCACATTAATCCCTGAGCTCAGAGTCCCAGAGAAAAACGCACAAACTACTTTCTTAGGTATCAAAAGTCACCCTGTCAGGGGGTTGCCCCAGATGTGTGTAGAGTGAAGGGTGGTTTATGAAAGCACCAAAAGGGAAAGGTACATGGAACGCTGGGAATCCTGGAGAGCCAGGATGCTGTAGTGCAGTGATTTTCAACCTTTTCCATCTCAGGGCACACTGACAAGGCACTAAAATGGTCAAGGCACACCACTAGGTTTTTGACAAAGCAAGGCACACCATGCTTTCGGTGCGGGGGGGGGAGGCGCACATCTCCCATTGGCCCTACTAATAAATAACCTTCCTCCAAATTCCTGTGGCACAGCTGTGAACCACTCGTGGCACACCAGTGTGCCACAGCACAGTGGTTGTAAATGGCTGCTGTAGTGGTTGGGGAGTGGAACGCGGATCTGGAAGGCAAGGCTTGTGTAGGCCAGCGTGAGCTCCTTTGAGGAAGGGCAGTATGGAAAGGTGAAAAATAAATGGTGCCTGAGGGGGACATGATTGAGACATACAAAATCATGCAGGGGATAGACAGAGTGGATAGAGAGATGCTCTTTTCCCTCTCCCATAACACCAGAATGAGGGGACATACACAAAAGTTGAGTGTTGGGAGAGCTGGGACAGACAGAAGAGCGTCTTTCTTTACCCAGCGTGAAATTAGTTTGTGGAACTCCTTGCCACAGGATATAGTGATGGCATCTTGCCTGGATGCCTTTAAGATGGAATTGGACAAATTCCTGGAGGAAAAGTTCATCACAGGTTACAAGTCATAGTAGGTATGTGTAAGCTCTTGGTTTTAGAGGCAGGCTGCCTCTGGTTGCCAGATGCAGGGGAGGGCACCAGGACGCAGGTTGTGTCTGTTGTCTTGTGTGCCCCCTGAAGCATTTGGTGGGCTGCTGTGAGACACAGGACGCTGGACTAGATGGGCCTATGCCTGATCCAGTGGGGCTGTT